>NW_024387387.1:517139-539774 GCF_900408965.1 Simochromis diagramma
TCCGGTTCTGGTCAGGCACTTCCGGTTTTTGCTGGGTAACTAGCTCCACATGCTAAAGGCAGTGTAGAAATGTAATCAGATGCCATCTACTCTGAATTATTCAGGCTGGAAGTTTCTTTATACGATAGTTTACACAGATAGGTTTGGATATTGATGTATAGTTTGCTGAAATGAATGTTTTAGTGAGCGTTATGCACTTTATTGATGTAAACATGCTTCTACCTGTTGAGATGGAGTTTATTATCTGTCATTTCAGTTTTCCCCACATGTTCATGGAGACAATTAAACAAGCTGCAACTAATCTCCAGGGTCTTGATTTGTGGTTTAACTCAGTGTCACCAACATCCTTGTTGAAAACACTACAGGCCTTCACCCTGATCCTGGACTGTCAGGCTACAGATGACACACCAAGAGTTTTCACTCACTCAGCAGTTCATTTAGTTTATCACATGAGGACAGTTGGAAACACAAACTCATTGGTGAGGAACTTGGTAAATATCTTTCTGTTGAATTAAATAAAACATTTTTCTATGGGAAACATATTTGCTACAGCACTAACAATCAGCACTTTGTCTACAAACACTTCTCAGCACTAGCAGACTGTGTCTCACCTAATGAGTCCAGGCCATGCTGATGAAGGCTTCACCTTCATATTTGGACCTGGCAGATCTGCGTCTGCGAGCAGCTCCAGGACAAGTCTAAAGACAACGAGAGACAAAGTCCAGACTTTAGAAGATCAACACTGATCCTTTCATTCAGGACTGAATCTGCTGAGAACATTTGAGCTTTTGTGTCAGAATAGAAACAAGAATAAGTGAAAATAACCTGTTTAATGATTGTAACAGAAGAGAGATACATTTGATTGTGTGTGATGTGTTTGGTAACAAAGCTGTACCGGGACACAGTTGTTCTGTTTGGGACACACGTGGAGTTTGCAGTGCAGGAAGACTTCACCAGAGCCCCCGGTGAACTCGAACATGTTGAAGGAGAAGTAGTTGGAGGTTCCCAGTCCGTTTTCCTCCACCTGCACCGTCTGGTCAGCAGGGTTGGCACAGCTGCTCACAGACAGGAAAACACACTTTGTTCAGGAGTCCATGAGAGAGATCAAAACCACATGACTCTCTGAGTCTGTCTCACCCGTTTATGATCAGGTCGTATCTCGGAGTGCTGTCGGGTGATGGCTGGTCAGTGGCCCAGCAGGAGTCGGTTACCATGACGACCATGTCTCCATCCAGTCCGTCAGTCTTCAGCTCCACCCAGATCTTCTGGTTCAGCTGCACTTCAGTGCTGGACTCCACAGCTTGTGTGCGGCCGGCATCAGTGAAAGCCTTCATGGTCAGAGTGTAATCCCAAACTCCAGATGTGATGTGCTGGATCACAGAGCTGCAGGACACAAACACACTTCAGGTTTCTCTGACTCACAAACCTCATGAGAAGCTTCACATCTTAAAGTAATTCAACCACACACCTGTCTCTGATCCTGAAGGTGGCAGTCTTGATGTCTGGCTGAGTTTGGACGCAGGAGAAGTCGATGTAGACTTGGTCGTGACGAGTGATGATGTCAGAGGAGCTGTTCTGGGTCATGATGGTGTTTTTGTAGATCACTTGGCTGTTGTTGGTCTGCAGAGTCACACAATCAGATGTTTTTACTGACTTTTAACATCTGACAATTCACTTTATTAATCCCAAAGTGCACTGAATCAGTTTTATTCAATTAGAAAAAGTGAATGTAAATCATGCTCTGTTTGCTTTATTTGCACAGACACATGAAGCCAAGTTAACTTTATTTTCAGTCTCTTTACAGTGATTTTAATCTGAGAACATCAACACTTTGAAGATGATGGACCTCTAACTCAGACGTATGAAGTTAAGAAAGTGTCCTTGTTTTTTCAGTCCAATGTTTATGACATCTTGTCATTGATTATAATCACAGATTTCATCAGAAACAATCTGCTAAATAGACACGTCAAAAACATCAAACTCATTCACTTTGTTCTTAAAAGCAACAACAACAGCTTTAGTCTCCTTTCTGTCTCTGCCTTTGACTGCTCGTGTCACGCAGACGAGTCGAGCACATCAAATGAAGTCACTTTATTTTGACACAGCACAAACATTAGAGTTTCTCCTTGTACTGAATCAAACTCCTACTCTGATGTTTCTGTGTATGAACTTCACAGATCATCAACGTGATGAGAAGCCACAGAGCTCAGAGGTGAAGCTGAACCCACAGAAAGATCCCAAACTGCAGCAGAGCAGGAGAAGCTCAGCAGATCTGGAAGATGTTTGCTGCTTGTAGAAGGTAAAGAGGAGGAGATGAAACCCACCGTGACCACCGTCCCACAGCTGTTGCTGCTGTTGAAGCTGAAGGTCACCATGTGGGTGAGCTCGTCCACCTGACCCCTGCAGGTCGGGTCGTTGAGGTGTAAGGCAGAGTAGTCGATGTCTTTGTCCTCCAGGAGACAACCGACCAGAGGGTGACTGAAGCAGAGTCCTGCATGCAGACTGTTGGATCACCCTGAACGTCACAATATCAGTCAGAAAAATCACAGTTAGAAGTTTTCCTCCATTATTCAGCCCTGTTTTCATGATGATGTCACAGCTGTCGTACCAAAAAGAGTTGTTTGCTTGGTACTTGGAGCAAAAATGTCCCGACAGAAGCAGCGAGTGTCACCACCGACCGTCTTCTCACCACAGAACTCGTGATCGCTGCAGAGTCCTGTCCTGACCGAAGGCCTAGAGGCTACAGAGGAACACACTGATGTATTATCCTGAAAACATGGGAGCTCTAAAAATCCACAGTTCAGGTCTTTAACAAAGGAGAGCTTATAAGGTCTTATTAAGGTCTTACAGGCAGCCGGTCTTGATGTCCAGCCATCCAGAGCGTGGTTTGTGTAGACTGCAGTGTTTTCTGGCGTAGGCCTTCAGGAACTGACAGTTGAGTCCGTCCACTGCAGGATATTTACACAAAGTGTCGGTTTGCAGGCGGTTATGTAGGGCTCTGGGTCGATGTCACTGTTACAGGAGGAGAAGGGCGCCTCCTTCAGGAGATTACAGCTGTACCACAGATAAAAAAAAAAACAAACAACATTAATGAAAATAAAATAATCATCTGTGATCAGGTGTTTTTATCTTCCATCTGTGCTGAAGTCACATTGTTGGTTAATTTTGATAATAGTTGTCATTGTTTCTACTTAAATTTGTAAGCCTTGGTTCAAACTGTATGATCAACAACATTCTTCTGTTTCCATCCTCCTCCCGGCCTACATCTAGGTGGGGGAGGTAATTGGTTATTAGTGTTTAACTGCAGAAACCCTATGTGGAAGGTTCTCTGTCCTTATTTAGGGAGGATGTTTACTTCTTGCCATTTATGACCTCACCTGTGCTTGTGTACCATTAGAGGGGTTAAGCCATACACAGGGTGAGGGGAGATGATCATTTGTGATCAGGAAGTTACATACACATGCTCAGTGCCTTAGTTTAATGACATTTTATGGCGCACCACAGGGGGGGTTTAACAGTGGCTGTTTGGGAAACTGTGTGTGAGAGAATAAAAGGCTGCAGGGGAGGCTGGTTCTTTTGGAGTCATCTGAGATCGAGGGCAAAAGTGCTGCTCTGAGGATCCGACCAGACTCCCCTTACTAGCAAGTAAAAAACGGTTTTAAGCTGTTTGTCTTGCTTTGTTAACGGGTGATAAGTCTTTGAACCAGCGGGGTCTGCGAGGGTGCAGACACAACACACATAATTTAAGTATAATACAGAAAGATGGTGGATGGCACTCAACCTTTTTAATTTTAATGAAAAAAGAAGAAAGACAGAGGTCATGATTTAGATCTTTCCTCTTTGGTCCTGCATAAAAAGTCCAGCATCACCAATTTAGTTGTGAAAATAGACCCCAGCCTTAAACATGACTCATATGTCAACCCTGTGGTTAAGTCCCCCTCCTAGAAACCACCTAGACACTTTGATCCATGTGTTCGTGACCTGTCGTCTGGATTATTGTAATTCTCTTTTGACTGGAATTAGCCAGGCCTCCCTCTCATTCTACAATTGTTACAAAATAGCGCTGCATGATTTTTAACTGGTACAAATGAAAACAGAAAGAAAAAGAGTCTGGACTTTTTTTAAGTTGCTTGAGGACGTTTGACCTCACATTCAAGAAGGTTCTTCAGTTCTAGGGTCACGCGTGGAGAGTCCCAGATTTAAGACCTGTGGGAGTATCCCCCAAGAGGGACAATCGACCCCCTAATGATCCTCTACCTAATCACATGAGCCAAGGTGTGAAAACGGGTGTGGGTCACAATCAGCCAGGGTTTTGGGTGAGCTCATTGTGAAACCTGGCCCAACGCCAAGGTGTGAAGACCAGTGCTGGGCAAGTTACTTTGAAAAAGTAATTAATTATAGTCAGTATTGGTCAAGTTACGTGAAAAAATTAATCAGTAACTAATTACTGATTACTTCCCCCCAAAAATAATCCCGTTACTTTACTGATTACTTATTTTCAAAAGTAATTAATTACTTAGTTACTTGCTTATTTTTTTAAAAACACAGTTTACAACCTGAATAGGTAATAAAACAATAGATCTTTCAGCCCAATTCTACTTTTTCTGCATAATCCATCATACAAAATGTAATCAAATGGAAAGTTCCCTTTTTAAAACTTGTTTTATTAGTTTTAATCTTTTAACTTTATGCATCAAGCAAAAATTTAATTATATGCAACATTCTTTGACTGGAAGAAATTAGTTTAACATTTAAACCTATTTTCTGCACATTCCAGCACATAAAATGAAATATTTTTTGTGTGTTTACACTCACTCTTTCAAATAGATGCAAGTAAAACACAGCAGAAAATAAATAAAATCAAAGACTCAGCGGTCCTGTTGCTCTATTTTCACCTGTAAAGCAGGAGTGGGGTAGGCGGATTTTACCCTGGTGCAGGTGTGCCGCAGCAGTCAGTGGAAGAATCCGCAAGTTTGAATCCGTGAATTTCCCATTACGTCGTTGCGCACTCGGTGCTTGCTTGGAAGTTTAGGGATTTTGTTTTCGCTGTAAAAAGAAGTTTTCTTCCCACGCACGATGGACGCTAATGTTTTTGTCACTTTTTATGGAATCAAACTCAAAGTAAGGTCAGTACTTCCACGCTTTAAACGCTGCACGCTCATACTCTCTCCGCACTCGATATATTATCCATTGTTGATCTGCACACAGCTGTTGTCGCACTGGCTTACGTCACTGTCATGAGACATTCTCGCAAAAAAATCACGGTTTTAGTAACGCAGTAACGCAGCGTTCCTACGGGAAAGTAACAGTAATCAAATTACCGTTTTTGCATTACCGTTACAAGTAACGCGGTACTGCCCATTTCTGATTATAGTTACTAGTTACATCTTCAAAAAAGTAACAGAGTTAGTAACTGAGTTACAAGATTCTAAAAGTAATGAATTACTTGAAAAGCAACTATTGCGTTACTTTAAAAAGGTTATAACTGGACATTTTAACTACTTTTGATTTTACCTCTACATTTCACCTTTAAAAACTATTTACTTTGTCTTGTTTAGTATCATCCTTTTCAGCACAACCTCAAGTGTCTGAATTTACAGTTGTTTTCTATTTGACATACTGTATTAACACAATTGATCTAAAATCATACAAAAATCATAAAATCTGAGTAGAAAAATCTATATTATTTACTGTAACAACCGCAAACAATTCTGTTGAATCATATTTCATAACTTTAAATGCAAATATAAATTGGCAATTTTAAAATCATATGCACAGTTACTTGCAGCCATTTACCCAGATTAATTATGTAGACCGCTACTTCCGTGCAGCTGATAGAAGGTGTGGTAAGCTGAACACAGCTTCAACCGATGTTTGTTGAAAAATAGTAACATGACCGCACTGCATTTTCTTGTTAGTAACAGTAACGGCGTTGTAACAATAGAAATAGTAATTAGTTAGATTACTCGTTACTGAAAAAAGTAACGCCGTTAGTAATGCCGTCATTTCCATCACTGGTGAAGATGAGTGTAGGAAAAGAAAAAAGCCAAGGTTTCGGGTGAGTTCGCTGTGAAACCTGGCCCCACCCTATCCTGTAATTTCTTAGGGTCAAAAGGCCCAGGATGTGAGTGGGCGTTAAGGCGTCTGGGAAGGGATGTCAGAACTGGATTATAGATGGCAGAGAGTTGGTGTCGTAAACCACCGCCTCTGTTCAAAGATGGTCGCTCACAGTGGACCTAAATGGCTTCTTTCACTCCTCTTTCAAACCATTTGTCCTCTCTGTCCAAAATGTGAACATGTTCAGATCTGAGCATTCCTCATTGCACTGTACAGCACACACTACATTATTAAGTTTGTGTTTAGGAGTTCTTGCATTTGGGAAGAACCAGTTTTTGTCTGAGTGTGTTGCTGGGCCTGAAGTACATTGAAGTACATCTCTCTCCTTTCACTCTCTACACGCTGCCTGGGCGCAGCTCATTGTGGGCTCCCGCCCCTGGCCTTCACCACCTGCAAGCAATCACCTGTGGCTCCTCACCTTGTTTGCTCTCACTACTTAAGGCAGTGATTGAGAGCACCTTGTCTGGACTATTGAGTAACGCTCGTCAGTGCTACTTTAGCCTAAGCCAATTTTGAGTACTCTTCTCATTGTTAATTCCTCATCTCTGTGTGCAGATCCTTCATGCTCTGTTTGGAAGTTTGGACACTGAAGCCTATTTGTGAATATGGCAGTGAGAGTGGCGTGTGTGAGAAAAGGACCATTCCAAGAGAATTGTGCTGTTCGTGTGGAGCTGTGCGAGAGAGGACGTTTCCTGATTCTTCCCTGTACCCCTGGGAACCTTGGACACTTTCCCCTCACCTGTATATAGTGCACCGGGAGTGTGTAAATAAAATTTAAGTTTTCTGTAATTTTTCAGTCTGCGCCTGAGTCCTCCCTGTTCCATCGTGACAAAGTTCAAGTAATGTATTCTTATTTCTTAATTTAAAATAACGCAAAATCAGACTTTAGTTTGCAGTACCGTATTTTTCGGACCACAAGGCACACTGGATTGCAAGGCGCATTAAGTGAAACAAAGCAGTCAGATAAGTCAAACTTTACTCAACTCATTCTTCTTGCTTCCTCCACTTCCGTACCATTCATTCATTAATATTGAAGTCTCTCGCAGCTGCTCTATTCCCATTTTGTTGCAGTATATTATTTTCACAGCACGCAGATTGTCTCTGGATATTTTCTCTCGTCTTGAAAGAGTTTGCTGCAGCGTGGGTTGTGTTGGTTTAGAAGTGTGGGTAAACTCCTCGTACTCATTGTCATGTTGGGATTTTAGGTGCTTGATTAAATTGCTTGTGTTAAATGCGCTACCTTTCGAGCTTCCTCTGGACAATTTCGCTGAGCACAATTTGCAGTCCACCTTTATTTTGTCGTCTTCATTCACTTTGAAATAGTTCCACATGGCTGACATGTCTCGCCTCCCCTTCTCCCCCGCTCTGAGCTGCAGCCGGGGCCTGGGGGCGGGCACTCGGCGCCTGTGATTAACACCTTACACGCCGCTCAAACAGACTTTTCTCAGACCGTGGTATCGGTCCCCAGTATCGGGGGACTTTTAACGAGTTATATAGAGATAGATATAGATATATAGATATATCCCTGTGTGTCATTTCCTCTTTAGGTCAGTTACGATTGTTTGGTTTGTTAAGATTGCATTTCTCTGCCCGAGTTCAGTTTTGTTTCTTTGACCTCTTTTGTGAGTTCAACATTTATTACTTTTGTAAATAAAATTGTGGGGGTTAAATAAATGAAAACCCTACCTTTCTAATAAACCTTTGACTCCTGCTTTTTTTTAACTCTGTCCATCACAATGTTATTTTATTTTTTATAGTATGTAATTATGTTTCATCTTATCCTATTGTGTTTTTCTTAATTTTTACTGCTCTTAACTTGTGCTCTCGGCCGTGACCAAAAATATTTCCCACGTGTGGGACTAATAAACGTTTATTTTATCTTAACTTACAGCTGATTTGATGTTTTGTTCTGGTTCTCTTATGTTTTTATACATGACTTTGTTCAGCTGTTATGATGTTTTAAAGTGAATTAGAAATAAAGTGGTAAGATGTTTCCTGCTGTGTGGATCAGTCTGCTCACCGTTCAGTCACACTGGTGCAGTTGATCGTGCTGTCAGCAGTCTCACTGTACTGCATCTCACAGCTAGGGGGCGACAAACAACAAAGTTCAGGCTCCTTTATACAAACACAGAATATCTGCAACATCAGCAGCAGCAGTCAGAGGGACTCTGAGCTTGTGATGAGGTCTTACCTGGTGGAGCTGTACTCAGAGAGCCTCAGGTCACTCAGAGACCTGCGTGAGTTTCCACACAGACCCTCCACAGATGAACCAGCAGGTCCTGCACAGGATCAGGACAGAGTGAGTCAGATCAGCATCAATATTCAAACTGGACGAACACAACAGCTCAATAAATAACAGCACAGTTTACATGAGTTAAACTTTATCTTCTGTACCTTCTAAGAGGATCTGTGCGGTGTCGCCATCAAAGAAGACAGAGATGTTGAGGTTGGAGAGATCAGCAGTGACTCCAGTTTGGTCCTTAGAGAGCTGCACACCATGAACCAGCTGAGATGAGCTGCTGAGGGTCAGTGTGGAGTCATCCAGCTGCATCACAGCAGAGACAAAGTGGAGGAAACACTGAGTGAAACATGTCAAACACACAAACAGGCTGATTTCACAGCAACAACCACTGAGTTCAGCAGCTCTGAAAGAACTGCTTCTAACAGCCCTGAGAAGAAAGATGAGAGGAGACACAGCAGAGGATGAGGGAGGACTTTGGATCAGACTCCACTCTGACACATGAACTGTGGCTGTAGGTCGCTTACCTGAACTCTCCCACCTTGTTCCAGGTGAATGTCATGCCCGTCCACACGCAGCGTCACACTGTCCAAAAAGCTCACATCTTTACGACGTCTGTCCCTGAAGTTCCCCAGAACAAGGAAATCTGGGAGTAACGGAGTCGAGAACAGAGAGTATGCACACCGATCCTGGATGGAGTTAATCTGGCCGTGGACGTCAATGATAGTGGGGCCGGTCACAGTGCAGGTGGAGGCCAACACACAGCTGATGAAGGCAGAAAATTCAACATTATTCAGTTTTGTTTTGTTTTTATAGCCTTAAATCACAACAACAGTCACTTAGACATAAAGATCCTATGACCTTAGAATGAAAACTATCATGTCACGTCCTTTTTGCAACAACTTTGTCCACAGTTTGAAGGATATATGCTATCTTAACAGCAGGAAACCTGTTAGTCAATCAAGCAGGGCTCTAAAGTGCGACCAATTTGGTCACATATGCGCATATGTGGAGGTCTCGGTGCGACCAGCCATTCAGTCAAAAAAAAAAAAGTCTCAGAAACTCTGAAAGTCTCCGTGTGGTCAACAACAGATACACATTATGTCCATATCGTGGTCTAAACCAATCACAGATAGTCAGGGGCGGGACCTCTTCGATTGGCCGTGTTCCAGATATTTCTGTTTCCCTATGTCAGGGTTCCTGGGTCGGTGACCCAGTGTTTTCAGTTTTGTTCATGTTCAGTTTATTTTGCCACTTCTATGTTCTCACTTCCTGCTTTTCCTGTGTCAGCTCGTCTCGTGTCATTAGCCAGATTATGTTCAGCTGTGTACTCACTCACTCTCTCATTATCATCCTCATCAGTCTGTGTATTTAAGCCCTCTCTTCCCTTCAGCCCTTGTCGTGTCATTGATGTTCGTGTGATGTTATGTTGTCCTTTCCATGTGTTCCCTCAGTTCAGTCAGCCATTCAGTTGTCCAGCCAGTCAGTGTCCGTTCACCCTCTATTCATCCACTCCTTCTAATAAACCTTCACCTACCTGCGAGTCCTGCGTTTGGGTTCCTTCTTCCTCGCCTCCACGCAACGCCTGACACCCTATGTGTGTGTACGTTTGAAAGTGCAGGCAGATAGACAGAGGCGAGTAGTAGTGCTGGGTTTCAATAACTTTCTAATTAAAATGGGTTTTAGCTTGAATAAGGTGATATTTATTCATTAAATCCTGAATCAATTTTTAAATATCAATTATTTTGCCAGAAACTCACAAAACTATTTCAACAACCACCAAACAGGTAAAACAGCAAATGAGAGCAGACAAACAGATTCTACACAACAACATAAACAAAGAGAGCGGACCTGACGGATCAGAATCTGTGAGTTGTTGGCTTTCTCTCCCGACAGCATGAACATGGAGACGCTGTCGGGGCTGAAAAAGCTCA
Source organism: Simochromis diagramma (assembly GCF_900408965.1). Taxonomy (NCBI): domain Eukaryota; kingdom Metazoa; phylum Chordata; class Actinopteri; order Cichliformes; family Cichlidae; genus Simochromis; species Simochromis diagramma. The sequence goes on from NW_024387387.1 coordinate 527,430, forward strand.
CAGATTCTGAGCTGCAGGTTTTTTTTACTCTCCAACCAAAATTCACTGAGCCAGCAGCAAAAGAAGCTCCAAACTGCTGTTCCCGTTTGATAACATCCTCATTAATTAACTCTTACCTTTGCAAGATAAAATCACACTTCCAGCACAGCTCTCTCTCTCTCTCTCTCCCATTCATTTGCTTATTTCACACTATTGTGTACAAGCGCTGACAGCAGCTGTTTTTTTCAAAAATGACAAGAAAGCCTTATTTCTGCTGTTTAATACTGAAGAAAGTTTTAAAATGATGCCACATTGCAAAATGCAGTGTTTTTAATAAAACCTCTGTAATATTCACTTCAGCAGTATCAGGCAATTTTATATGTTGAGTCATGTTTTTCTTCAGTTTTCAATCTACTGCAGAATATTTTTAAGGTTATCTGCTATAAAAATCCAGGCCAGGAAAATCTCCTTCATGTTTTTCTGTGTTTCATCCTCAGTTACTTTGACACAAAGGCATCTGCTGTGATGTTCACAGCTCTGATGAAGCCTCACAAGTGTCAGCACTGATAAATGATCAGAATTATATTATTTCTGACTGTCTGAGGCAAAATTGAATTGAATCAAATAGGGAATTGAAGCAAATCTGAACATTGTGAATTGGAATCAGATCGATTATTGAAACCAGTGACGTCTCATTCTCAAACATGTAGAGAATGAGAAGTGTTGTTTTTGTGGTTTATATTTAGCCTGAGTGAGCAGCTTAGGCCTGACAGAAGTGGAAGCAGCTGTGGGCATTAAGAAAAGATGAAAAGGACGATTAATAACTTTTTTGTTGAGTTAAGGCCTGATCCATCTGAAATGTATAACCAGTGCTCTGACTCGCAGCCATCAACCTCTCAGGTTATGTCTAACACTGGTCCTGAGACGGCATCAGATAATGAGCCACAGTCAGAGCCAGAGCCCACTGAACGTGAAAGGGGGACATTTATACATTTGGAAGAGAGTGGCTTGACCAGTTTCCCTGGCTAAGATACAATAAAGTTAACAACATGATGCACTGCCTGTACGGTTGTGAGTGTGGAAAGCCCATGGCCGACAATACTGCATTTGTAACTGGTGCTAATATGTTTAGAATTGAAACGCTGAAAAAGCACCAGTGTATCCAGAAAACACATTATATGCTGTGATAAATGCACCGCCCAAGTGTCCCCTCTCCTCACTGTCCTTCAGCAAACAGGTCGTCAGAGATGATGATTCAGTTTAACATTGCCTACAATATTGCTAAAGAGTGCCAAAGTGCCAACGCACTTTAAGCACAAGCACTTTTTCAGTAACTTATCTTTCGTGTAGAACTTTGCTCTAAATAAAGAACTTTGTCTTGACGAGATTGTTAGTTAATCATTCATGAATTAATATTGTCTGTATGGACAGCAATTAAAAAAAGTGAACATTTAAAACAGTGGGGTTAAGCAATGCAGTTGAAAAAATTGTACTTTTGTGCTGATGAACCTAAGAAAAACAAGTTGGGCGCACCAGTGCAACCGTGGCAAAAAGTTAGTCTAGAGCCCAATGAAGGGAAGCCAATACAGGAGAAATATGCTCTCTCTTTCTAGTCCCTATCAGGACTCTTGCTGCAGCATTTTGGATTAGCTGAAGGCTTTTCAGGGAGTTTTAGGACATCCTGATAATAATGAATTACAGTAGTCCAGCCTGGAAGTAATAAATGCATGAACTAGTTTTTCAGCATCACTCTGAGACAGGATATTTCTAATTTTAGAGATGTTGCGCAAATGGAAGAAAATACATGCTTACATATTTGTTTAATATGTAAGGACATATCCTGGTCATCAAAAAAAAAAAAAAAAAATCCAACCATGAACATCTTAATGAGCTGCTGTTGGGAGCTGCAGCCACCAGTGGGAGCTCTCATGTTTCAAGACATCTCAGAGAAAAACCTGATGGTGGCGCTACAGGAAACACCAGCCAGACAAACAGAAGGGGTTTAATTGATATGTAATTCATCAAATAATCCAGCTGTGAATCAGCAGCTGTGTGTGAAGTTTGAGCATTTTATCAAACTCACTGTTCACTGAGAAGAAGAAGAAGAAGAAGAAGAAGAAGAAGAAGCTCTTTGCTCTGAACAAAATGAGTTCAATCACTGCTGATGTAATACTAACACTTCCTGCTTTCTTTTAAATACAAAGAAGACATATTTACATGTTGTTGCCTTGACAACGCTCCAGTGGACCACAGCTGGAGGTGTTGAGGGCTGCAGTCTCATGACAGGTGAGACTGAAGCAGGTTTCTGGATCAGAGCTGATCACTGTACCATGTCGATACATCTGACCTGAGGATTGAAGGAATTCAAACACTCACAGATCACTGACTCGTTTAACAACTGTGAGCACAAACATCACCGCAACATTCAAATAGTTACATTTTACAGAATCCCAAAGTTGAGTTTGGAGCTTTAGATTCACTTACCTGAGTGTCTGCATCCACTGATGCTGAAGTAATAAGTTGCATATGCAGTAACATTCACTGTATCAACTGTGGTTCCACCGACCTGAAGCTCAAACTCCTGGACAGAAAAAACACAATCAATGTTACGACCACAAAGCAGAGACAACGATGTTTGTGTTAGAAAGTATTTAATGTAGTATTTAAACATTAACAGACGTGTAAAGTTGTTTATAAACACTCAGAGACTCACCGTTGGATCAGAGATGTAATTAAACGAGTACAGATATGGTTGTGTTCCAGAGATATAATGAACCAAATACATCTGTAACGAGCAAACAGAAAAGTTTCAGACACTGTCAGGAAGTTTCCTCTAAAAGCTTTTACAAAAGTTTTTGATGTGATAAAACCTCAAATTTTCTTTTTGGTTTACAGTGTTTATAAAATTAATTTGTGGTAAAACAGTGAAAAGTGACACCAGTCAGATTTAAAAAAACTCACATTATTGAAATATATATAGAAGTAGCAATAATCATAATAATTTGAATATGTCTGAAAGTAAAAACTCTCTGTGCCCAGTGAACGCTCCACAATACAGTCGCCTCCAGTTTCAGGATTGAAAAAGCCGTTGAAACAGACGGTAACATTTCCAGATGTTATGTTCACCTGTGGAAAATCAGAGACACAACGTGTCAAACATCAACATCTTTTGTGCTTTGAGTCATTTACAGCTGAACAGTTGGTGTCTGAGCTGCTCAGGTTTCAGTCAGAGCTCTCGCTCTGCTTCAGGAAGCTGCATCAGGTGATGTCCACATACTCAGCATCACTGCAGAGGACATTAATGAGACTCTGAGCTTAAAGCCAGCTGCCCTCCGAGGGCCTGAATCCGTGAACAGAGAGTGTGTGACCTTCATTCACTGCTGATGTTCACTCAGTCTGCAAACATGATCTCTGCCACAGGTGGAGACTAAACAGCCACAGTGATGGAAACACAAAGATCTGCTAAAACATCAGGCTTCATCCTACTCACATAGAGCTGCTCGTACTGCTGTCCATAATACGTGATGGGACATGAGCTGATGTCCACCACTGAAGACTCATTGAACGTCTGCTGATAGGACCACTGAGCACCTGAAGACACAGAGACACATGAGAGCTGTTAGCTGATCGGACAAACAGGGAGAGCTGCAGGCTGAAAAACTGACTTCATGAATGGATTAAACAGCGTTTGTTCACCAATCAGTGTAAAGCTTTACTATGACATCATCAGTTAGCTTTCTTGGAAACAAAGAAAACAGACCAGAGACTTTATGTCACGTATTCATAAATGGCATTTTGATAAGCAGATGATCATTATTCAACTTTAACTGTATTTATTGATATCATGACTAATATGAAAACAAATGATGCTGTTTGTGATCCATTTGGTTTGTTGTTGTTTTCTGTGTAAATCTGAACGTGTTTTCTTTGATTGGAGGATGTTGAGGGTTGAAGATGCTTCTGGAGGAGCAGATTGTTGTTTGTTTTCTGTGAATTATTGTTTTTGTATATTTGGCTCTTTGTTTTACTTTATTGTTAAAGAATAATTAAAAATCTTGGAAAAAAAGGATGAAAGTTTGCTGACGATGTCAGATTATTTTTACTTAAAGTTTTCTTCATCGTCAAAATGAAAGCTTTCATGTTTTTGCAGTTGAGTATTGTGAGGACAAAATGGCTGCCAGGTGTGTGTGTTTACCTGTCGGTGCAATGAGAGCACACAGAAAGAGCAGAGGGCGGAGCATGTTGGAGAGGGCCAATCAGCTGACAGAAACCTGTAACACAGTTAGTGTATTTTGTATCTGTTCGTGTATCTTTAAAATTTTCTCTGAAAGTTTAATTTCACAAATGTAAAGTTTTGACTTCACCATCCAGAGAATACAACATGATCATGTGTTGTAAACCTGTTTGTGACAAGTTCACTTCACCTGTAGTTTATGGATTTATCAAACCCAACATTATTTCCTTTTAGCTTACAGAGTTCAGTATTTGCCTCGAGCATAAACATGAACATGAGCTGTGTTTCTGTGGAAAACCAACCTGTGCTGTGTTTGTGATTCTGCTGAAAACAAGACAAAAATCAGTTATTGAAGTGTTTGATGTATCAAATTATACACAAACACAAACTCTGTCACAGCAGTGATACAAAGACAAACTTATAGATGACATAATACATGATCAGCTCTATATAACATCACACATTAACAAAATACAAAACACTTTATTCTGTAACAACACAAAAACCCTCTGAGTGTTTTTGTGTCCACTGAGCAGTGCTGTCAGTGTCATGTGACGCTGTGTTCGGACTCTTTGTCAGCTTTGACGTGTTCACAGGTTTCTGTCACCAGGACCTGAGCAGCAGCTTCCTTTAGATAAGGTTAAATAAAAGTGGGCGTGTCTTCAGCCCGAGGCGTTCGGGGCTCCAGAATAAAAATAAATGTTTATTAAAGTAAAGATGTGTTCAGGCGTCACAGTTTATCTGGGCAGAAGTCACACTCACATCTCTGACCAGACTACCCAAGCATCACCAACCAATCACAGCACTGCATTCCTCCGACAGCACCTGTAAGCTGACAGTGTTGATTGGTCCAGGTCTGACAAACTGGTGTTTGCTAACCAGCTGAAGCTCATCAACGATGGACATGAGAAGCTTTATTAAAAAGAAAAGTGAGGGAGGGGCAGGAGGGCGAGTCACCAGCTTGTTGGAAATTCACCAAATTATTCCAACAATGCAAAGCTGGCTTTACTTTATGTGTCAGTCAAAGTTTATTTATACAGCACGTTTAAAACAACCTGTTGACCAAAGTGCTGTAGAAGTTATACAAATATACACTGCATACAAACAGTCAGTAAATAAACAATAAATAATAAATCAGATAAAACAAGTAAATAAAAGTGTGAGTGCATAAAAAGCCAGGATATTGAGCTCAGCTCGAGCTGAAAGTAAGCGAGGTTCCTGACAGGAAACACTAACAGACCGACGGCACTGTCGTATCCATGCAACAGGTTGGGATGTTCAAATAAAATGTTCCTGTTTTACTTTAGTTCAGTTTGAGGAAGTTTGTCTCCAACAATGATAAATTAGACAAACATTCAAATCTATTCTCTGTGGAGCTTTGGGCTCCAAGCACATCAGGAAAGGATCTCCTGACGTCCAGTAAGAACAGGAGGAATGATGACCACCAGCCCCAAAACACTGAACTCAGCTTTTAACATCTGGATAAAACACTAAAAGTCGGCTTTCACACCTTCATCTGTCTGTGATGTGTTTGTTGTGCAGTCTGTTAACAGTCCTAACACTGATGTGTTGTTCAGCTCTGAAATGTGTCCACTGAGCCGTCCTGATGTGTGTTACAAGAGGCAGAGCAAGAGTCCAGGTGTGCAGCTCGTCTTACCTGCAGCTCTGATGGAGGATGAGGAGGATGAAGGCTGCTGCTCAGGAGGCTCTCTGGTGATTCTGCAGGTGGTGTCTCTGTGAAGAAGACGCTGCTCTCTCCGTCCGTCTCTCTTTATGTGGATCCTGGAGAGCGGGGATGGAGGTGGAGTCCATGGTGGAGCCACCTGATGGGAACCTCCCACTGATGGATGCTTATTCAGCCTCTTCTTACACAAACAGGACAACAGCAACAAGAAACACTGAAATAAGTTTGTCACTGCAGGATTAAAGACATTCAACAATAATGCTCTTCATGTCTTCTTAAAGCTCTTTGTCCTGCTAACAGCTGTGATACAACTGCATCAACATTTTGTTCACACTCTTCATGACTGTGGTGTAATGTAAAAAGACATTTGGCCTCACCCAGTGATGCATTTAATGCAAAGACATGCACATTTTTAAAATTCTGCTCTGGCACTTTGACAGCTTTGATGCGTTCATACATTTTTCTTCATCAGGACTTAAATAGAAGCATTGTTCAGCCCTGAAAAGGCCTTAAAGATAAGTCACATGATGCAGTGCTGGTTCCTGGAAATGGGTGTGCTACGTGTGGTCCATCGCGAACTCATACAGCTCTCCTTTATGAGTCTCTGTTCTCATCTCACTGGTTATTAAAGTAAGAATGTTTAATATTAAACTCACAGCAGAAGTTAGCGTGACACAAAAACAGTTTGAGCCTCTCTCTGTGGTTTTCTCCATAATAATGAACATGATCCTCCATTTGGATCATATCATGGTTTTATATCAGAGACTCAATGGTTAATGTGATGTTGACCCATGAACCTTTCACGGAGTCAGAGTTTCTGTTTCACTCATGTTGAACTTGTGCTGGTGTGGACTGTGACTATGGGCCCTTTAAAGAAACAGTTCACATTTCAACAGTAACACAACATTACTAACAGAAGCTGGAGTCACATTACAAATCCTGTTTAGATGACATAAAGACAAAACTTCTCTTCATGGCGACATGTTTCATTATGTAAAAGCACTTCTTCAGTTTGAGGTATGTCACATGTAAGAGCTTTACTGATCTCGTGAAGCTTTGAAAGGTTCAGAGTTATGAAATGTGCTGTTGTCACAAAACAGAAAAACTCAAATGTAGCAGAGCATGAAAATCCACGTTTTTGTCTGAGCTGATGATGAACACAGGTTGGTCAAAGTGTAATTATCACTTCAGCCCCAGGCAGAAAGTCACTGTGCACTGCAGCAAGAGGCTTTAATAGACCGAGAACCAGAACTTTCTTTCCTCAGTGCACTATTACTTCTGTATCATACTAATGCCACATTTATTGATGAAGCTTAAATTAATGAAAATAAATAATTAGCATAAATCCAAAGGTGTGCAAGCAGGGGTGCTACCGGAGATCTCAGGCCTAGTGAACAAAACAAGTCAGCTCAGTAATTTTTGTTTTGTTCACTGGGCCTGAGATCTCCGTCAGCTATGACATAAAGTGAGGATCAGATGGTGTAATAATAACTAATAATAAGTAATAATAACTATGAAAATCAGCTATTGAATGCGGTAGTAATCAGAGTGAAACATTTAAAACGGATTATCTGGTTTAACTCTGGTTTTCTAATTGTATCCTGTAAAGGTGGCGGTGTTAGCATTATATTCTTTAAATATGAGGAAATGGAAGCAGATTCTCTAAAACTGAGTTTGACTTATCAAACAAGACTTGATGCAGCTCAATGTGGACGCAACAGCTTAAATGTTATTGGAGAAAGATCCAAGAGAAGACAACAACTGAGTGTACTTATGGTCAGGTCCAGTTATCAAAGCTTCTTAAGGTGGACAGTCTTGTTTGGCTGACAGGATTCATTGGTGCATGTGAGTAATGTTAAGACCACTTTCAGGCAGATGAAGCCATCCAATTGCTGGAGTCCATGTGACCATGCCAAGACAGCATCCCAACTCTCTGTGCCACAGTTTAGCTCCCATTGGAGGACTGAACAAATCCCACTGCTCATAAATTTTTAACCAGATCTCTTAGTCCTCTCGTGAAATTACTCTCAGAGCTGATAGACAAAATATTTAGTGCAGTTTTGCACTGTCAAAGAAGTAAAGAACACACGTATGTTTCAGCCTTCCTCTCTGAAAACAGGCAATAGTGCAAATAACAGTTTAGCTGTAACTGAAACTTGATGCTCTGATCTGTTTCCTTCATTGTTTTCCTATTTGCTCCAAAAGACTAAAATAAATAAAGAAATAAAGGATGTGGGTTTAAAAAACTAATAAAACAATTGGTCTTTGGCTTTTTTGCTTCATCTCTTCCCCTCATAAACTGTTTATTCTAAGTTTGTTGCTATCAGCTGTTTCCAGGTCCAAATTCTCCTTCTTCTCTAAAAGCCTCATTTACAAAAGTAGTGACCGACTCAATTTAGTTTTTAGGCTTTTCCATTAGATCAGATCCTTTTTCAGTACCTACTCTGCTGGGGTTCCAAGAAAGCTGAGGCCATCCTAGAATGTGATGCCGACAGACTAAACATCTAATGTTACCCAGCTGCAGTTGAGTGGTGGAAATGCTCTGAAATTCATAGTTCAGAGGCAGAATCTTTGATTTTCTCCAGTTAATGGAGTAGTCTGATATGGATGACACATAGCGGAAAATGGCTTCCAGCTCTTGATTGGCCCATTTTGCCAGGCCGTTAGTCTGTGGGTGAAAACCAGAGGAAGTAAGTGACTTGGCAGTCTCTAGTGCAGAAGGAAGCTTAGGTGAAGCCACAAAGTGGAACACCTTAATGAAACAGTCAATTAAAGTGAGGATGTGGGTGTTACCAGAAGAGGGCGGCAGGCCTGTGACGAAGTCCAACACGATATGTGACCAGGGCTGCTTAGGAGTAGGAAGTGGTCAGAGCATGTCAGTAGGAGGAGTGTTTGACACCTTTTCTATGTCCCAATTCAGGGACAAAATAAACTTACAAAACGGGAATGGAGCTGTATGAACTTCAAATATCTGCTTGATTTATCAAGACATCACATATTTGCAAAAGTGCTCCAAAGTTTTCAGAAACGTCTGTTACCCAGCAGCTCGATAGCTGACCAGGAGATCAAGGCTCACTAGAGGAGGCGAGAACAGCAGACTCCCGGCACATCGTTTTCAGACCCCGTGCGGTCTTTCACTACTCAGGTTAAACATGATATATAACTCACTTCGATTACTTAAAATGGTTATTGTTTGGCTTTTTTCAGTGTTTTATTTGCTCCTGAGTAAATTGGTTTGGCTGAGATTAAAGTTATAGTTTTCACACAGCTGAAAATACTTCAAACAGAAATCTGATTAAACAGAAGTGTGAGATGACCGAGACTTTACTCCAGTGTCCTGTTATATATTAGCGAGCGAGGAGCAGAAGGCTGAGTTTATTATAACTACACCGAGACAGCTGGTGACACAAATCTTTTGGCCCAGTTCACAAGCCTCACACTTCCGACCGTCTCAGTAATCAGTGGACCCGGCCCACGCAGACTGCGAAGGCTGGGTCCTCCGAAAGATGCAGCCCGTGAACTTACAAAGTCTGGACTAGTGAGAACAAGAGTACAGACTCGGGTACTTGAGAATTGAGAAGCAGCTTTAATCTCTGGGAATCAAACAAAAATATCTAATATTGAAGTTCTTGTACATTTTTTTTTTCAGAAAGTTTAAACTATCTGACAATAAGCATCTTTAAACTAAAGAAATTACCATGTCAAGGACTGTATCATGAAATCACTCAGTTTCAACATGCAGTACAGACCACTAAGGACACAGCATTAGTGTGTAGTAATAATATTATTGGCTAATTGGATAAGATCTACCTGTGACGACCCACTGCACCCTGCCTTCCTCTTGGCTCATGTGTGTCTTGTTTGGTCACATGATGCAGCGTTGGTTCCTGGAACTAGGTCTGCTACATGTGGTGCGTCAAGAACTTGTACAGCTCCCCTTTTTGAGGCTGTGTTCTGATCTCACTCAGAAGTCACTGGTTATTCAGGTAAAAGTGTCCCAGCATTTAATGTTCAATATTAAACTCATAGCAGAAGTTAACATGTTTTACAGCCTGACATAAAAACAGTTTGAGCATCTCTCTGTGGTTTTCTCCTTCATAATAAGCATAATCCTCAGTTTGGATCACATCATGGTTTTATATCAGGGGCGACTTCATAATGGTTCATGTGATGTTTCACTTTGTCACTTATTTTGTAGGGAAATATTTGGGGTTATTGCAAAAACAAAACACTGCACAAACATGAATCAATGCTCTGATCAAATGAATAGATTTTTTTATTTTGTGCAAGACTGATGAGATATGTGCAAATCATTGTTTTACAGACAGGCAGAGCAGAGGGCGGAGCATGTTGGAGAGTCAGTCAGCTGACATTTCAACACCTCTGATTGGACAAAAAACTGCGTGCTATGTGAAATTTGTACATTGTCAAACAAACAAAGAGAAAACAAATGTCTTCATGCTTCCTCATCCATCTGTGAAATTGGAATCATCACACTGACATTTGATAGATTTGCTCTCTAAACAGCAACAAAACACAATTTCTTAAAAGTTCAACCTCACAAATGCAAAGTTTGAAGCCTTCACCATCCAGAGAATAAAACATGCTCATGTGTTGTAAACCTGTTTGTCATCAGTTCACTTCATTCATGGAGGCATAAATACCAAACATTATTTCCTTTTGACATATACAGTTCAGTGTTTGCCTCGAGCATAAACATAAACATGAGCTGTGTTTCTGTGGAAAACCAGCCTGTGCTGTTTGTGATTCTGCTGAAAACAAGAACACAACAATCAGTTATTGTAGTTTTAAGTGTTTAATGTGTCAAATTATACACAAACACAACCCTGTCACAGCAATGTTACAAAGAAACAGGGGTTGTTATTGATCATAAGTCAATGACCCTCTTAAGGCACGACCCCCACTGGCCTTTACATTCCTGGGACTCTCCACCATTTTGTTTCGGAACTGAAGAAGCTTCTTCGATGAGAAATGAAAAGTCTTTAAGTAGCTTAAACAAGTCCAGTAACTTTTCTTTCCAAGCTCCTTAGACTACCATCAGTCGGATGGCTGAGATCCGTCAATACAAAATTAATACTTCCTTTTTAAATTCAGTACAATGAAATATGAGGTGAAGTGATATAGATAAATATTTAAACTAATGAAGTGCATAGAGGCACTTGATCTGTGTGAAAGACTGTCGTCTTATTATGAGCCATTGTTGAGATATAGAGCACACCTGTGAAAACAACTAATATGCTGAAGCCTGTATGACACATCTAAAAGTACATGATGGAGAAGCTGAATTGAATATGAAAGTGCAAGACTTTGCCACTGTGGGCAAAGCATGCAACCACTTTTCTGAGCTGATGAACAAGCTAGACATTATCAGATCGAGAGCTGTCTGAGAACTCCTCGAAGAGAGGGAAACAGAACTATGATAATTGTGATAACTGGAGTGTGCAGCGTTTCCGTGAGCAGTTTTTCTGCATCTTCACCCATGTGTGTAGAGTGTTCATAGCATCAGCATCATGTTTCTGTTTATTTGTTTTGTTGGGTCGAAAATAATTAAATAAACTTGTGGTCATGCCTATGGATTACTATGGCACATATCACCAGCCACATGATTTATTTATGCAGATGAAAAAGTGAGTGTGAATGTGTTTGACGTCACAGTGTTTTTGTGCGCTGTGTAAAAGTAATTGCCTCTGATTGTGAGAGCGGTGATTCTGCAGGTCACCAGCTATTGTAAAGAAGAAAAAAAAGCAACAAAAGAGTGAAAACGAGGAAGAATTTATATTGTAGATAAAAAAAAAATCATAGGAAAAAGGTTTTGTGTTGATCAGCCAAAAACAACTACAATTTCTTTCAGGTGAAAAGCAGACCTGAATCAATTTTCCACATGCAGCGGTCGGAAGAAAGTTATAGTTTAACATCATTGGAAACATGCAGGCCAAGTTTCTGGTAACCTCAAATTTTGATTTCCCACATTGAATAACAAAATTCCTATGTGTTCTCACCACTCCTCTCTGTTGTCTGTTGTCCTCTCACTCTGTTGTCCTCTCCCACTTCAACAGTCCAACAGCCGGCAGTTCTCCTTCAGCTTTGTCCTGTGTTCCATTGTCTCTTCTTGCCATTTTCTCCAAAGGTGGCAAATGTCAAACTCCAACAGTCCCCTCAGTTCTTCTCAAAAGTTTTCTTCACATGCATAGTGAAGTTTCAGCTTGTTGGAAACACAGTGCCATTCATCCGATCAGTCAGGATGATGGGTTTGCTCTTCTTCTCTGTGCTGTTTTTCCACATTGCTGCTGCTTTGCTGGGACTCTTTGCTCAGGACTTGCTGCTGTCTCTTATCATGTTATTGCTCTTTGGAAATGCATTCCTTGTCTTCCGGAGGAGTGAGAGCTTGCTTGTGAGGTTGAGAGAACATGGTGCTGAAATAAGTCAG
>NW_024387388.1:0-6673 GCF_900408965.1 Simochromis diagramma
ACGAGAAGCTGCATTCAGCTTTTATGCTCCTTATATCTGGAACAAACTCCCAGAAAGCCTCAGATCAGCTGAAACACTCAGTTTATTTAAATCCAGGTTGAAGACTCATCTGTTCTCAGCTGCATTTGAATAAAACACCAAATCCACACTTTTAAGCAAGTGTGGATTTGTTCTGATTTTACCTACTGTTTTTTGTTGTTGTTTTTTTTTAAATCAATCATCAATCAATCATGCTTTGTATTTGTTTTTGTTTTTTAATGTCTCTGTAAAGCACTCTGAATCACCTTGTTGTTGAATTGTGCTATATAAATAAACTTAAATAAAACAAAAACAAATAAAAAGCATGATTTAAAATTGCCTTGCCTGTGAAGTACAGCCAGACTTTTGACCGCTTCGCCTTGGGCCTTTTTAGCGCTGCTCTAAAAGAACGTACGTACCTGGGCCCGCCTACTATCCTTGGAAACGTAAAATGATTGGCTAGAATCTGAAGTGTATCACTTCTCAGGAAAAAAAAAAAGCACCGAAATAAAGCCCCGAAATAAAGCACCGAAATGCGTGCTGCGTTTCGGTCTGGTTACTACCGTTTATGTCAGAACCGGTGCCATAATGGCACCGGATACCGGTACCCATCCCTACTCCTGTGTGGTGCTTTCCCCTGAGATAACATTTGATTTGGATGTGGATTTTGGTGGCCTTTGGTTTAGTTTGGTTTTGCATTAAACAACATTGCATTCTTTCACCCATACACTCCTCTACACCACTAATTGTACTGACTCCATAAACCATAGTTTGTGTAACGTTTCTTTTTTTGTTTTATTTTCTTAAAATAAGATAGTTGTTTGGATACAATTTGCATGCATCCCTGGGATTATGTCATGGCTGTGTGGCCCGGTTTGTGACAAGTCAGGGCTCATTCGTTTAAATTTGATTTGCTCGTGGCCATTTTGGGTTTGGTTGGTATAGATTTGTTGCCAGGATGGTGTGTATTTGTGAAGCGTACACTGCGGCTTGTTTGCTGGGTCATTCACATCTTTTTTGAAAAAAAAAAAAAAAAAATCTTACTCAGCTGCACATTTCTTTGAGTCTGAGTATCCCTCTTTTTAATAACTGTACAACTCTACTTTTATTTCTGATGTTGTAAGTTTACCATGTGCAGTCTCTTATTTCTTGTTTGTTACTTTTGTTTGAATCTGCATTCTCCACCTGCCTGTCACTTTGCTGCTGGAGCCTGCAAATTTCCCTCAATGAGGGACAATAAGGGAAATTTCTCTTCTCTTCTATTTTGTTTTATTTAGTCTCTGATCTGTTTCTCTGACTTTTTCACTTCCTGTCTCCTACATAGCATTCCTCTCGGTTTACAGTTTAATGAGTACATTTAAAATCAAATGTAAAATTAGGATGTAAATGTAAATTCATGATCTTCATATGATTCACTTCTGTGTTTGTTGCTAGAAGCTCCTGAAAAATAAATCTACAACACTTCTGTTTGACTGACACGAGTTAATCTGAACCATCTGGAATCAGACTAAACACAGTAAATGTGTCCTGCGTCCACAGTAACTGCTGTCAGATTAACTGTTACTTAGTTAGCTTAGCTAGCAGAGCAGCTAGCAGTTAGAGTATGCACTCTCTGTGAGCAGTCAGCTTGGTCCTGGGCATTGTTATTGAAAAAAAAAACTGCTGTCTGTCATTTCTAAAGACATGTTTTATCTGTTGCTTTGTAGGACTACAGTAATGGAAGGAAATCGGCTCTGTGACACTTTTTGTACTGAACTGATGAAAGCTGTTTCAGATGGAGTGGATGTTAATCCAACAAATCAGACATGAACTCTGATGTGCACATCTCAGTTGATGTGCACATGAATGATTTGTGTTTCCTCTGCAGGTGAAGGTAGAAAGTGTGTGTGAGCTGGTGTGTGTCAGCAGCATGGATCAGTGTGAGGACAGAGAGGAGGGAGTCCCTCCCTCTAAAACCACTCCATGTGGGGAACATGAGAGCCAGACCAAAGATCAGAGGTGAGATGACCATCTCTAACTGTCTATGACATTTCAACATGTCACAGCTCAGCACTCACATCACTGCTCCATCATTATTCACAGGAACCAACCTGGACCTGAACCTGAAACTGAACCTAAATCAGAATTTGAATCTGATTCAGATTCAGGTTCCAGTGTGTCCTTTAAGAGTGCTGAGTCACATGATCGCTACATTGATTTTAAAGTCCAGCAACCGTCTGCTGCAGACAAGTGAGTTATTAGTAACATGAACTCTTTGAGAGCTGATTGAACTGCTTGATGTTGTTGGATATAAAGTGCAGTGCAAACATGTCATTCCCTCAATCCCATTTTAACTGTCTCTTGAAAACAAACCCTTGGTTTCTAAACAAGTGAAAATCAACACTACCAAACAGGAAGTGATCAGTCTCAACAAACATCAGTGAAGAAAACACTCTGCAGTTAAATAAAAAAAAAAAACTATTATTCCAAGAACAACATACTGAGAGTTTTCCCATTAATATATTATTATATTATAATTATCTTCAAAAAATGTATTCCAACACATACTAAAAAGTAATTAATGGAATGAAAATCTTATTATTTGGTCACCTCCAAAGGAGAATTCTGTACAATAGAAAATGGTTGAGATGCCCCTGGGGGATTTTTTTTTGCTATTGCTATACATATCAAAAAATATAAAAGAATCCTGGGAAAGAAGATAAAAAAAAGCATCTTAGAATTACTAATATGTAAATAAATGTGAGATTAACTATTAATTAAATTGCTAAATACATTTGCCCCTTCCTTACTCCCCATGCTGCTGCCATCCTTGTCCATAGTCTTATTACATCCCATATTGATTACTGTAATTCCCTCCTATTTGGTCTCCCTAAAAGGTCCCTTCATAAACTCCAACTTCTTCAAAATTCTGCAGCTCAGATCATAACCCATACACTGTTAAGTGCTCATATTACCCCAGTTCTTCAGCAGCTTCACTGGTTGCCCATAGAAGCCAGGATAAATTTTAAAATCTTACTTCTGACATACAAGTGTATCCATAAATCTGCTCCTTCATATTTGTGTGACCTGCTCCATGTCACCACTGTTTCCCGCCCTCTCAGATCATCATCTGCTATTCATCTTACTGTTCTGTCCTCACACCTTATTCAGAGCGTTCTCACTCCCGAGGCGTAACATGTCGACGTTTTGTCACGTCCCGCGGCGTTCCTGAGGAACGCGAAAGGAGACCTTCGGCGTTCTTATGGTACGCGGCGGGTTATGGCTGGAATCCAGTGCAATGACGCTCCCGCGGTAGTAGACGTTCCAGCCCTGTATTCCAGCCCTAAACCTAACCTTATCCCTAGCCCTGACCATAACCTTATTCCTGACCTTAACCAGGACTTTAATGATGTTAAATAGCGTGTTTCTAAGCGATTTGAAGAAAAAGAGCGAACGTGTAGATGGAGTCCAGACGGTTCTCATATTTCCTCTTTTTCCGAGGTCGTCATTTAGGAACGTGGTGGGTAGCCGAAAATGTAATATGGTGACGATTTGTCACCTAGCGTAAAATGTTACGCTTTGGGAGTGAGAACGGGTTGCCTTATTACTATGGGGAACAGAGCTTTCAGTCGCTCTGCTCCCCGGCTCTGGAACTCTCTTCCTCCTGCACTAAGAAATATTGACTCCCTCTCCGTATTTACGGAGACACAGCTCAAAACACATCTGTTTAAACTGGCTTATTCGCTTTAATAATAATTTTATGACTACTGTTCCTTTTATTAATTGTGTTTTTTGTAAGGTGACCTTGGGTTTCTGAAAGGCGCCCTCAAATAAAATGTATTATTATTATTATTATTATCTGTGTTCCATGTTAGGATTTATTATACACAGAGTTTTTATCTGCTGTGTGGAGATAACCAAACAGAAATCATATTGATTTATCAGCTCTCTCATAAACCTGAAACCTGTTAATGAACAACAGCTGGAACCAAATACAGTGGGGCAAAAAAGTATTTAGTCAGCCACCGATTGTGCAAGTTCCCCCACTTAAAATGATGACAGAGGTCAGGAATTTGCACCAGAGGTACACTTCAACTGTGAGAGACAGAATGTGAAAAAAAAATCCATGAATTCACATGGTAGGATTTGTAAAGAATTTATTCGTAAATTAGGGTGGAAAATAAGTATTTGGTCACCTCAAACAAGGAAAATCTCTGGCTCTCACAGACCTGTAACGTCTTCTGTAAGAAGCTTTTCTGTCCCCCACTCGTTACCTGTATGAATGGCACCTGTTTGAACTCATCATCTGTATAAAAGACACCTGTCCACAGCCTCAAACAGTCAGACTCCAAACTCCGCCATGGCCAAGACCAAAGAGCTTTCGAAGGACACCAGGAAAAGTATTGTAGACCTGCACCACACTGGGAAGAGTGAATCTACAATAGGCAAGCAGCGTGGTGTGAAAAAATCAACTGTGGGAGCAATCATCAGAAAATGGAAGACATACAAGACCACTGATAATCTCCCTCGATCTGGGGCTCCACGCAAGATCTCATCCCGTGGGGTCAAAATGATCATGAGCACGGTGAGCAAAGATCCCAGAACCACACGGGGGGACCTGGTGAATGACCTGCAGAGAGCTGGGACCAAAGTAACAAAGGTCACCATCAGTAACACACTACAACGGCAGGGAATCAAATCCCGCAGTGCCAGACGTGTTCCGCTGCTGAAGCCAGTGCATGTCCAGGCCCGTCTGAAGTTTGCCAGAGAGCACATGGATGATACAGCAGAGGATTGGGAGAATGTCATGTGGTCAGATGAAACCAAAGTAGAACTTTTTGGTATAAACTCAACTCGTCGTGTTTGGAGGAAGACGAATACTGAGTTGCATCACAAGAACACCATACCTACTGTGAAGCATGGGGGTGGAAACATCATGCTATGGGGCTGTTTTTCTGCCAAGGGGACAGGACGACTGATCCGTGTTAAGGACAGAATGAATGGGGCCATGTATCGTGAGATTTTGAGCCAAAACCTCCTTCCATCAGTGAGAACTTTGAAGATGAAACGAGGCTGGGTCTTCCAACATGACAATGATCCAAAACACACCGCCCGGGCAACAAAGGAGTGGCTCCGTAAGAAGCATTTGAAAGTCCTGGAGTGGCCTAGCCAGTCTCCAGACCTCAACCCCATAGAAAATCCGTGGCGGGAGTTGAAAGTCCGTGTTGCTCGGCGACAGCCCCAAAACATCACTGCTCTCGAGAAGATCTGCATGGAGGAATGGGCCAAAATACCAGCTACTGTGTGTGCAAACCTGGTAAAGACCTATAGTAAACGTTTGACCTCTGTTATTGCCAACAAAGGTTATGTTACAAAGTATTGAGTTGTATTTTTGTTATTGACCAAATACTTATTTTCCACCCTGATTTACGAATAAATTCTTTACAAATCCTACCATGTGGATTCATGGATTTTTTTTTCACATTCTGTCTCTCACAGTTGAAGTGTACCTCTGGTGCAAATTACTGACCTCTGTCATCATTTTAGGTGGGGGAACTTGCACAATCGGTGGCTGACTAAATACTTTTTTGCCCCACTGTATTTACTGCAGACCAACAGCTGCATCATTCAGACACACTCAGCTCTTTCAGTTTGCTTGCGTGGTTAGATTTTCTCCTGCTACTTTCACAGTCCTGGGTCATGTGACCCAGTGTTTTTGAGTTTTCTTATATTTTGATATTCATTGTTTATATTTCATAGTTTATTAGAGTTTTTTTTAAAGTTATTACAATCACAACGGACAATGGGATGGCAAAGGAGAAAGAAGGAAAGAGAAGTTGGGAAGAGAGTAAACATGATGAGAGGGAAAAAATAGAGGAAACAACAGATAGTGAGAAAAGAAATGGAAAATCTGATCATCTGCTGAAAAAAAACTGCAAAAAGAAAACAACACAGTAGGGAAGCCACAGGAACAACCAACATAAGCATAAGCATAAGTAACAGTAAATAATACATATTGAATGTTGCTGAGCTGCATACAGTACTAGTACTGCATGATATGTTTAGAGGCAGCAGCAAACCAAAATAGTGTGTGTCTTTGACAACCTGTGTGTACACTTGTGTGCACACCTGTCTGTGTGTGTGAGCGTGCTTGTATTCTTCAGGTTTCTCCATGTAAGTGTCTACTTGAAAAGCGCTATATAAATCCAATCCATTATTATTACTTGTGGGTGTGAGCCATAGCCCTGCCCCCATGTAGCAGGTATGGAGGAGATCCGAGTCCCACAGATCAAGAAGCCCCGCAAGAGCACGACTACCCAGGGAGGCCAACTACAAAGGCTATCTCACCATTCACTTAGAGCTGAGGAGTGCCCTGAATGGGGGTCACCCAGCAACCATGGTGCAGTTGCCATGGTTTGCCGCAGCAACAAGCCCGCAGGCTCCACCGGCAGCCAGCTACGCCAGACCAGACTGAGCCCCGGGCCCAGAGAACCAAGATTCAAGAGAAAACTCAACCTGACAGACATCCATAAGGATTTAAAACAAACATAATAATATTTACACTAAATAATGTTTCCTGATATATCAGAGACAAAACTTTACACACTTAAGATGAAGTTCTCTTATAAACAGTGCAGAGCAGATAACGTCTTGACCGATATCTTGTGCTTGAAAC